>NW_022992045.1:0-24481 GCF_902827175.1 Gymnodraco acuticeps | reverse complement strand
ATGGAGACTTCAAACTGACTTCAACAGACTGTCTGTCCCGTCTGATGGAGACTTCAAACTGACTTCAACAGACTGTCTGTCCCGTCTGATGGAGACTTCAAACTGACTTCAACAGACTGTCTGTCCCGTCTGATGGAGACTTCAAACTGACTCCAACAGACTGTCTGTCCCGTCTGATGGAGACTTCAAACTGACTTCAACAGACTGTCTGTCCCGTCTGATGGAGACTTCAAACTGACTTCAACAGACTGTCTGTCCCGTCTGATGGAGACTTCAAACTGACTTCAACAGACTGTCTGTCCCGTCTGATAGAGACTTCAAACTGACTTCAACAGACTGTCTGTCCCGTCTGATGGAGACTTCAAACTGACTTCAACAGACTGTCTGTCCCGTCTGATAGAGACTTCAAACTGACTTCAGCAGACTGTCTGTCCCGTCTGATGGAGACTTCAAATGGCTTCAACAGACTGTCTGTCCCGTCTGATGGAGACTTCAAACTGACTTCAGCAGACTGTCTGTCCCGTCTGATGGAGACTTCAAACTGACTTCAGCAGACTGTCTGTCCCGTCTGATGGAGACTTCAAAACTGACTTCAGCAGACTGTCTGTCCCGTCTGATGGAGACTTCAAACTGACTTCAACAGACTGTCTGTCCCCGGCTGATGGAGACTTCAAACTGACTCCAACAGACTGTCTGTCCCGTCTGATAGAGACTTCAAACTGACTTCCAACAGACTGTCTGTCCCGTCTGATGGAGACTTCAAACTGACTTCAACAGACTGTCTGTCCCGTCTGATGGAGACTTCAAACTGACTTCAACAGACTGTCTGTCCCGTCTGATGGAGACTTCAAACTGACTTCAACAGACTGTCTGTCCCGTCTGATGGAGACTTCAAACTGACTTCAACAGACTGTCTGTCCCGTCTGATGGAGACTTCAAACTGACTTCAACTGACTGTCTGTCCCGTCTGATAGAGACTTCAAACTGACTTCAACAGACTGTCTGTCCCGTCTGATGGAGACTTCAAACTGACTTCAACAGACTGTCTGTCCCGTCTAATAGAGACTTCAAACTGACTCCAACAGACTGTCTGTCCCGTCTGATGGAGACTTCAAACTGACTTCAACAGACTGTCTGTCCCGTCTGATAGAGACTTCAAACTGACTTCAGCAGACTGTCTGTCCCGTCTGATAGAGACTTCAAACTGACTCCAACAGACTGTCTGTCCCGTCTGATGGAGACTTCAAACTGACTTCAGCAGACTGTCTGTCCCGTCTGATGGAGACTTCAAACTGACTTCAGCAGACTGTCTGTCCCGTCTGATGGAGACTTCAAACTGACTTCAACAGACTGTCTGTCCCGTCTGATGGAGACTTCAAACTGACTTCAGCAGACTGTCTGTCCCGTCTGATGGAGACTTCAAACTGACTTCAACAGACTGTCTGTCCCGTCTGATGGAGACTTCAAACTGACTTCAGCAGACTGTCTGTCCCGTCTGATAGAGACTTCAAACTGACTCCAACAGACTGTCTGTCCCGTCTGATGGAGACTTCAAACTGACTTCAACAGACTGTCTGTCCCGTCTGATGGAGACTTCAAACTGACTTCAGCAGACTGTCTGTCCCGTCTGATAGAGACTTCAAACTGACTTCAACAGACTGTCTGTCCCGTCTGATGGAGACTTCAAACTGACTTCAACAGACTGTCTGTCCCGTCTGATAGAGACTTCAAACTGACTCCAACAGACTGTCTGTCCCGTCTGATGGAGACTTCAAACTGACTTCAGCAGACTGTCTGTCCCGTCTGATCGAGACTTCAAACTGACTTCAACAGACTGTCTGTCCCGTCTGATCGAGACTTCAAACCGACTTCAACACGTTCCACATATTTTAGACATTATTGGTGACGTATGTTTTTAGTTCTAAAGTGTTCAGTTCAAATACTCGGCTGCTTTTTCATGCATTTAGATTTTTATTTTCTTGTTCTTATTTCACATTCAAGTCCCCTCTCTTCATGAGCCCTTTCAAGTACTCTGCCACACCACTTATATACCAGGTGCGACTGTTGCTATGTGAGTTCATCCCTCAAATACAAGGTTGCTTGTTTGATTCAAGCTCTTGTAGTCAAGGTGTGTATCCCTAGCATTCGATCAGCTAACTAACGACACACACTCAGAGGACCTTTAGAAACGTTTCAAGCACATCTTTAAACATGACTCTTATGAATCACTTTTAAAACCAGCTGCAGTGTCAGCTTTTCTAAAATAGAAACTTCAATGTTCACATCTTTCTAAATGATTCTACTTTTCAATGACCGACAAATGATCCTAATAATAATCCCATTTTTCAACTGATCAGATGTTTTGGTCAATCAACAAACCTGTTACAAATGTGAGCCTTTGCCACATTTATTTGAATTATTTATATAATTCCTACATAATGGGGAAGCTTGGATCACCATGGAAACCTGTGATCTCTGGACACCTCGTTAGCTCAAATATAAACACCATGGAACACGATGATGACATGCTCAGAGCAGCAGACTTCAGGTAAAGGTGAACGGTCCTCAACAGCTGTACGTCAAATCTGAGATCTCACCATATGCCGTTTCCATGGAAACACGATGTTGTCGTAACTCCTATGAAAATGTTCAAAAAGTGCTCAAACTTCACATGTGTGCCAACAGTCCAGCCGTGAAGACATCTACGGGACAGTTTTGAGATTTCTTCAAATGCCGTTGCCATGGCAACACAAGGCTCGCCATGAAACACGGCTTTCTCATAACTTCAGTGAAAATGCTCGAAACAGCCCAAAACTTCACAGGTTTGGTAACGATGCAGCCATCAACGCATCTAAGCGTATTATGGGGTGTCATCAAATGCCGTTGGCATGGCGACAGATCATTCACCATCAAATTAGTTCAAAAGTGTGCAGTTCAAATATTCTGCTGCTTTTCCAAGCCTTTTTACTTTCTTCTCTCTTCACACATTCAAGCCCCCTGTGTTCATGTTTCATTTCAATCTAAAGTCTTCACTTTCTTCTCTCTTCACACATTCAAGCCCCCAGTGTTCATGTTTCATTTTAATCTAAAGTCTTCACTTTCTTCTCTCTTCACACATTCAAGCCCCCAGTGTTCATGTTTCATTTCAATCTAAAGTCTTCACTTTCTTCTCTCTTCACACATTCAAGCCCCCAGTGTTCATGTTTCATTTCAATCTAAAGTCTTCACTTTCTTCTCTCTTCACACATTCAAGCCCCCAGTGTTCATGTTTCATTTCAATCTAAAGTCTTCACTTTCTTCTCTCTTCACACATTCAAGCCCCCAGTGTTCATGTTTCATTTCAATCTAAAGTCTTCACTTTCTTCTCACACATTACATTTCAGCATAGCAGTTTAGCGTCAGCGTTTCAGCATAAAGCATTCCCACTAGCAATTTCTTTAGGAATTGCATTCTCTAGTTATTATTATTATAGCCGTATTTACATTGAAATAGAATGGAATAAAAATATGTGCAGTAATAAAAAGAAATACCCAGATATTGTGTACATTGTGTGCATTGATGCATGAGTCTTACCTCGGGTTAAAGTAAAGATATTTGTGTTTACCTCCAGATTGTTTAGTCTGTTGTCCGCTGCAGAGAAATGCTGGAGCTCCTTCAGCACCGTCAGGTCTCTGATGTCATCGATGTTGTTGTTGTTGATGTTTAGGACGCAAAGAGATTCCTGTGCAGAGAAGATGTTGTTGTTTATTATACAGAACACAGGGATTACATAGCACTAGATTTGTTCTGTTGGTCGACCTGAAGTCAGACCCTGTTGCTCGTGGTTTTGAAGATCTCAAACGGCACATTTACAAAGTGCAGGAACTCTACATTCTTTATAATAATTCCTCAAAAGAAATACTTAACATCTAAAAAATAATGAAATGTTACAATAATATAAAAATATATAAAAATAAAGATTTAAATGTTAAAATAATAAAATAAAGTCTATAAATAATGCCCTAAATTCTCAAAATAATTAGTTAATATATAATGTCGTGCTCTCCTCTAGTGAGCAGGATAAAGATAGCTCTCACAGCGAGGCAGAGGAGGGTCATGGGGTCGAGGAGCAGCTTCTCCCCCGGATTCAGCCTCTGGTTCTCCAGGTGAAGCTCGCTCAGATCTGGAAGATTCTCCAAACCTTCAACCACCAAGATCCTGTTCCCTCCGAGATACCTGAGGAGACACCAGTATCAGCTAGGGCTGCTCGATTATGGCAAAAATCATAATCTCGATTATTTGGGTCAATAATTGATATCACGATTATTAAAAACGATTATCCGTTGACTTTGAAAACATCAATTTATTGGAGAAACATTTTTTTAACAGCATGTTTTTAACAGTCGATTACCCTGAACTTTAAACTCAACTGAAAACCAATTAAAAAAAAGAATAAAAAAAAAAAAGATTAATAATAATAATAAAAAAATGATCGTTATATTTCGATTACGTTGTTTTGTAATCGTTGCAAGCCATAATCGTAATTGCGATTAAAATACGATGAATTGCGCAGCCCTAGTATCAGTGAGGGAGATTACTATTTCAAGATTAAAGGTGTTATAAAGGTACTGGAAGAAGTACTCCCATCCTACTGCGGTACAACAAGCTATACTGTACTCGCTTGCAAGTAAAAGTCCTGTATTAAAACCCTATTTAAGTGTATATATAATAATGTACAGTATAGGCATTATCAGTACTGAACGTAGTGATTGTGCAGTAAAACACGAGTGTGTACGTTGCATTTTACTAATCCTGCAGCAATGCATCATATTCTAGCTTCGTCTCTGTCCTCTGGGTACGTCTGAGATTGACGTCTGAGATTGACCTCTGAGATTGACCTCTGAGATTGACCTCTGAGATTGACCTCTGAGATTTAGCCAAATAGACAGAAATGGCCTTGATTGGTTGGTAAGTTTGTGGTATCTTGATAACATATTCAGTTCCCTGGAGAAAGGACTGTACACAGTTAGGACAAAGAAGAGAAAGCACTTCAACTGATATGGATTAGGAGTCCAATAGGTTTCCTTTCTACACACGTCATCTGCTCCGGATAATACACGGACTACAGAGTACAACCTCATACAAGACTACACGTATAAACAGTCCCTTTAAAGGTGTGTGTGCTCACAGTGTGTGAGCCTCTGCAGGTGTCCAGGTGTGTGAGGTTGTTGTTATGCATGTCCAGGTGTGTGAGGTTGTTGTTCTGCATGTCCAGGTGTGTGAGGTTGTTGTTCTGCATGTCCAGGTGTGTGTGAGGTTGTTGTTCTGCATGTCCAGGTGTGTGAGGTTGTTGTTCTGCATGTCCAGGTGTGTGAGGTTGTTGTTCTGCATGTCCATGTGTGTGTGAGGTTGTTGTTCTGCATGTCCAGGTGTGTGAGGTTGTTGTTCTGCATGTCCAGGTGTGTGAGGTTGTTGTTCTGGATGTCCAGGTGTGTGAGGTTGTTGTTCTGCATGTCCATGTGTGTGTGAGGTTGTTGTTCTGCATGTCCATGTGTGTGTGAGGTTGTTGTTCTGCATGTCCATGTGTGTGTGAGGTTGTTGTTCTGCATGTCCATGTGTGTGAGGTTGTTGTTCTGCATGTCCATGTGTGTGAGGTTGTTGTTCTGCATGTCCAGGTGTGTGAGGTTGTTGTTCTGCATGTCCAGGTGTGTGTGAGGTTGTTGTTCTGCATGTCCAGGTGTGTGTGAGGTTGTTGTTCTGCATGTCCAGGTGTGTGTGAGGTTGTTGTTCTGCATGTCCATGTGTGTGAGGTTGTTGTTCTGCATGTCCATGTGTGTGTGAGGTTGTTGTTCTGCATGTCCAGGTGTGTGAGGTTGTTGTTCTGCATGTCCAGGTGTGTGAGGTTGTTGTTCTGCATGTCCAGGTGTGTGAGGTTGTTGTTCTGCATGTCCAGGTGTGTGAGGTTGTTGTTCTGCATGTCCATGTGTGTGAGGTTGTTGTTCTGCATGTCCAGGTGTGTGAGGTTGTTGTTCTGCATGTCCAGGTGTGTGTGAGGTTGTTGTTCTGCATGTCCAGGTGTGTGAGGTTGTTGTTCTGCATGTCCAGGTGTGTGAGGTTGTTGTTCTGCATGTACAGGTGTGTGAGGTTGTTGTTCTGCATGTCCATGTGTGTGTGAGGTTGTTGTTCTGCATGTACAGGTGTGTGAGGTTGTTGTTCTGCATGTCCAGGTGTGTGAGGTTGTTGTTCTGCATGTCCAGGTGTGTGAGGTTGTTGTTCTGCATGTCCAGGTGTGTGAGGTTGTTGTTCTGCATGTCCAGGTGTGTGAGGTTGTTGTTCTGCATGTCCAGGTGTGTGAGGTTGTTGTTCTGCATGTACAGGGTGTGAGGTTGTTGTTCTGCATGTCCAGGTGTGTGAGGTTGTTGTTCTGCATGTCCAGGTGTGTGAGGTTGTTGTTCTGCATGTCCAGGTGTGTGAGGTTGTTGTTCTGCATGTCCAGGTGTGTGAGGTTGTTGTTCTGCATGTACAGGTGTGTGAGGTTGTTGTTCTGCATGTCCATGTGTGTGTGAGGTTGTTGTTCTGCATGTCCAGGTGTGTGAGGTTGTTGTTCTGCATGTCCAGGTGTGTGAGGTTGTTGTTCTGCATGTACAGGTGTGTGAGGTTGTTGTTCTGCATGTCCAGGTGTGTGAGGGTTGTTGTTCTGCATGTCCAGGTGTGTGAGGTTGTTGTTCTGCATGTACAGGTGTGTGAGGTTGTTGTTCTGCATGTCCATGTGTGTGTGAGGTTGTGTTCTGCATGTCCAGGTGTGTGAGGTTGTTGTTCTGCATGTCCAGGTGTGTGAGGTTGTTGTTCTGGATGTCCAGGTGTGTGAGGTTGTTGTTCTGCATGTACAGGTGTGTGAGGTTGTTGTTCTGCATGTCCATGTGTGTGAGGTTGTTGTTCTGCATGTCCAGGTGTGTGAGGTTGTTGTTCTGCATGTCCAGGTGTGTGAGGTTGTTGTTCTGCATGTCCATGTGTGTGTGAGGTTGTTGTTCTGCATGTCCAGGTGTGTGAGGTTGTTGTTCTGCATGTACAGGTGTGTGAGGTTGTTGTTCTGCATGTACAGGTGTGTGAGGTTGTTGTTCTGCATGTCCAGGTGTGTGTACTCACAGTTTGTTGAGCCTCTGCAGGTGGTGCAGGTTGTCCATGTGTGTGAGGTTGTTGTTCTGCATGTACAGGTGTGTGAGGTTGCAGGCGAAGGCCAGGTTGCAGATGTGTGAGATGTGATTATCGTACAGGTAGAGAACGGTGAGGTTTCTACACATCGAGAGATCCCCCTGAAACAAGGAGGAGGAGAAGTACTCAGGTCTCGTAGTAAAAGTAGAAGTACTCAGGTCTCGTAGTAAAAGTAGAAGTACTCAGATCTCGTAGTAAAAGTAGAAGTACTCAGGTCTCGTAGTAAAAGTAGAAGTACTCAGATCTCGTAGTAAAAGTAGAAGTACTCAGGTCTCGTAGTAAAAGTAGAAGTACTCAGGTCTCGTAGTAAAAGTAGAAGTACTCAGGTCTCGTAGTAAAAGTAGAAGTACTCAGATCTCGTAGTAAAAGTAGAAGTACTCAGGTCTCGTAGTAAAAGTAGAAGTACTCAGGTCTCGTAGTAAAAGGAGAAGTACTCAGGTCTCGTAGTAAAAGTAGAAGTACTCAGGTCTCGTAGTAAAAGGAGAAGTACTCAGGTCTCGTAGTAAAAGGAGAAGTACTCAGGTCTCGTAGTAAAAGCAGAAGTACTCAGGTCTCGTAGTAAAAGTAGAAGTACTCAGGTCTCGTAGTAAAAGTAGAAGTACTCAGGTCTCGTAGTAAAAGGAGAAGTACTCAGGTCTCGTAGTAAAAGTAGAAGTACTCAGGTCTCGTAGTAAAAGTAGAAGTACTCAGGTCTCGTAGTAAAAGTAGAAGTACTCAGGTCTCGTAGTAAAAGTAGAAGTACTCAGATCTCGTAGTAAAAGTAGAAGTACTCAGGTCTCGTAGTAAAAGTAGAAGTACTCAGGTCTCGTAGTAAAAGGAGAAGTACTCAGGTCTCGTAGTAAAAGTAGAAGTACTCAGGTCTCGTAGTAAAAGGAGAAGTACTCAGGTCTCGTAGTAAAAGGAGAAGTACTCAGGTCTCGTAGTAAAGCAGAAGTACTCAGGTCTCGTAGTAAAAGTAGAAGTACTCAGGTCTCGTAGTAAAAGTAGAAGTACTCAGGTCTCGTAGTAAAAGGAGAAGTACTCAGGTCTCGTAGTAAAAGTAGAAGTACTCAGGTCTCGTAGTAAAAGGAGAAGTACTCAGGTCTCGTAGTAAAAGTAGAAGTACTCAGGTCTCGTAGTAAAAGTAGAAGTACTCAGGTCTCGTAGTAAAAGGAGAAGTACTCAGATCTCGTAGTAAAAGTAGAAGTACACCATTTACCTCTGAATTGTAGGAGTAAAAGTATGAAGTGGCATAACGTGGAAATACTCAAGTAAAGTACAAGTATCTCAAAATTGTACTTAAGTACAGTACTTGAGTAAATAATAATAATAATATTTATTTGTGTAGTACCTTCCATACAATAAGAGCAGTTCATTTCACAGAAAATTGATATATAAAAGACATCAAAACAAACTAAAGGTACGAGGATGAAATGGAGGATTAAAAGGAGGACAGCTTCAAACGGAGGAAGTGCAGCAGAGCAGGAGTTCGCTTCTAAAAGGCTAAATTGTACAAATGTGTTTTGAGTTAGTTTTTGAAAGACTTCCACCGAGGTACTGAGCTACTTCCCCCTCTGAGGAAGAGCATCTAGAGTTGAAGCTCTTACTATGTCCTCGATGTTCTTGCTGAAGAAGTGGAGGTGTGTGAGCGTCCTCAGGTACTCTGGGAAGGAAAGGCCTCTTTTCTTTCTGAAGTGGTTTCTAGATTTAGCGATGAGATCCACGGTGAGACGCACCATCGTGTCTCCTGTCAGAAAGAAAGCTTTCAGAAGCAGCCGAGCGTTCAGCAGACGCTGCAGAGAAAACACACACAAAGACCTGGCAGGTAAACACACACTCCTTAGAAAAGATGTTTTCAAATGCCACATTACCTTCAGTAGTCATAACCATAATGACAGGTGAAGATTAGCCCTGCGCAGGACTCAAAATGGCTTTACAATGTCAAATCCCATTGAGGGCTAATTGATGGTTATATAAGATCACTATTGTCCCGGAAACATGCTTAGAGGCTAAAGGTCAGCTGGCCCTTTCATTCAGGGCTCGTTTATTATCCTGACACGAGATGCAATTCATACTTAACAAATACACATTGTTTGAAATCATGGGAGCCCATTTTCACCAGGACAATATGGAACAAGAGCTGATACAAAATATAATCTTGCCCCAGAAATGGTAAATGAATACCAAAAAATAAAGACTTCATATCTAAAAATAATAACATGTTAAAATAATATCAAAATAAAGACTTAAAATGTTAAGATAATCAAATCAAATCTACAAATAATGCCCTAAATTCTCAAAAATAATGAGTTAATATATCAAAATAATACAAAACAATAATAATAATAATACACTTTCTTAATATGTTGTCCTTAATTTGAGGTGTGTTCCTCACCTGATGGAGGCTCGGACCGATACAGAGCTAAAGGCTAACGGACTAGCTCCTCTCCAGAGACTCTCCCAACTGACGGACACAATAACAGATAAGATGGAGAACTAAACCTAAAAAATGTGTCAACGAAGAGAAAGTCAAATATAATGTTTAAACGTCTCCAGGACCAGAACAGGGTGAAATGCTAACTAGATGCTAGCTAAAAAAAAACGAGTCAGGACGTTGTGTTTGATGTTGCCATGGAGATGACGTAAAGCGACGTAAAGGTCACAGAATCTGACGGGTGACAGGATTAAAATAATAACATGTTGAAATAATAAAATAATATCAAAATAAAGACTTAAAATGTTAAGATAATGAAATAAAATCTACAAATAATGCCGTAAATTCTCAATTAGTTAATATATCAAAAATAATACAAAACAATAATACAAATAATAATAATACACTTTCTTAATATTTTGTCATTCATTTGAGGAACTCTCATTAAAATGATGTGTGTGTGCGCGTGTGTGTGTGCGTGTGTTCCTCACCTGATGAGGCTCTGATTGATAAAGAGCTAAAGGCTAACGGACTAGCTCCTCTCCAGAGACCGGTACTTCAATACAGAGAGTAAACAATTAGCAATCTAGTTTGGTTAATAAGTGCGTAAAGCCAGACAAAGGTCAATATAATGTCAAAATGTTCCCAGAACCAGGACATGGTGAAATGCTAACGAGATGCTAGCTAAACTGCTGTAGAAAAAAACGCGAGTCAGGTTGTCGTGTTTGATGTTGCCATGGAGATGACGTAAAGCGACGTAAAGGTCACAGAATCTGACGGGTGACAGTATTCACTGTAACACCAGAAGAGTGAGATCATCTGATTCTTGATGCAAAACATGAATACATGTTACCGTTTTTAAGGGAAATACTTATGTAAATATATACACGAGTTACTACAGGTTAAGACAATAATTCAACAAGGGTGTTACACACTTTTTAGACTATTTTACATGTATGTTACATTAAAAAACAGACCAGTTATGCACTATTTGGGAACTGGTGTCTTTGTACGTTACCATTGTAATCAGATATTTATTTAAGATACAATTAGATACACCTTTGCTAATTCCTGTAGGTTAATACAGGTGTTAAAACAGGGATAAGATTGAATAACAGGATGGGACAGGTAAGAGTACACAGAAGGTAATAAGAATAACACATTTAAAAATGAGCTATATGCTGCAATTACTTACAAAATCTATTAATCTGCAGGTTCTTTTTTAAGTTAATGGTTTGTCAGAAATAGGGAAACATTTGAAGTGTTAAAAGTCCATTGGAAGTCTTTAAACGGCCCAATCATTCACTTTAAGTTGATATTTAACACAGAAACGCCCTTATTAGAGCCCGAAAACTGCATGTTCTGCATGCAAACCTCGACTATGAAGACTTTGTGTGATTATTTTCTATATTTCTGAGCATCTTCCAGAGGCCTCACAGGACCCCCTCGCTCAGTGACCCCTGCAGTGTTAATCTAGATCATGTCGAGACCTGGTTTCCTGTAAGAGAGTAGAGGGGGAGCGTTTATGCAGGAGCACATGGCGGAGAGGAAGTGTGTTTTTTGGGGGGTTTAGTCCCTCTGAGGGCATAACAAAACACTCCAGATCTGCTCATTAGATCCTAATAATGTACAGCTATTAATCAGCAGCCTCATCAATCTGCTCCTTCCTTCAGATCTACATTCCACCGCAGGCTTTTTAAATATGAATGTCTTCATGTTGAGCTGAAATACACAGGATTTATTTTGGCTGCCCACGATTTGACTCTACATAAATGTTCCTATCCCACTTTAAGTCATGCATACTAATGTCCATCTGGTGATAATCACAATATGTACATGTGCAACGAGTTCAATGTGTCTGCTGATTCCTCAAATCAATTTTTAAAAGTGCATACTCTGAATACTTCACACAGTCAAGCATGTAATGTATTTAAATATCTGGCCGAGCTATTCAGTAGAAAAACCCCCATTTTCAATTACATTAAATATAATGTAAAAAGGAGAGTTTGAGAAACGGTGTTCCTTACTGAGGTTTCTTGAAAGCCAAAGTAAATATTATAAATGGTTGTATTGCTGAGTGCCTTTATGCTCGTCTTTAAATGCATTTGATTATTTTAATTGATTCATTTTTTATTTCTTTAATTACATTTCTTTTGGTCGGTGTGTCTTTGTTTTGTTGCCGCTTGGTTGGTTACGTGTAAGTATTAAAATGTTGGTTATTAAGGATCCCCAGCTCATCAGTGCATTCACTCATTGTTAATATCTGTATTTGTGGATGTCATTTGTTTTGTGAAAAATGAAAAACGGAATAAAGATATTGTTAAAAAAAAAAGACATAATCTAATATGTTTCCTAAAGCGCTGCAGGACATAAAGGTCAGATATATAAAAATCATTATAGAACGAGGTGCCAGGTCTCATGCACGGGACAGAAAACAGACCCTTTTCCCTCAGGATGATTTCTACTGCGAAACACGACATCACAAATATACATTCAGCCATTACAATGCCAGCAACACGAGAACGGACAGCAGCCGCGTTGGTGTTTCTCTGCAGAGATGAAGAGCAGAGCATCGAGAGTGAATGGCCTCCAGTGTGAGGCTGTATCTGCACTGCATCTCACACACACACACACACACACACACACACACACACACACACACACACACACACACACACACACACACACACACACACACACACACACACACACACACACACACACACACACACACACACACACACACACACACACACACACACACACACACACACACACACACACACACACACACACACACACACACACACACACACACACACACACACACACACACACACACACACACACACACACACACACACACACACACACAGAGAGCTCTGAGTCTCTGCAGAGGACATGGTTTGTTGTTCCATTATGTAATGCTGCTGCCACTGAGTGACGCCTTAATGCACCACGATGTGTTCAAATGTTCGGGAGAAACAAGTATTGAGGGAGACAATGCTGCAGAACAAGCCCTCTCTTGTTTGA
The DNA here is from genome assembly GCF_902827175.1 of Gymnodraco acuticeps. NCBI lineage: Eukaryota > Metazoa > Chordata > Actinopteri > Perciformes > Bathydraconidae > Gymnodraco > Gymnodraco acuticeps. The sequence goes on along the minus strand of NW_022992045.1, from coordinate 11,844 downwards.
CTTTAGAAAAAGGAGGTACAAGGAAAGTGCAAAACATACTTTGGGTAAAGTATAAATAATTTAAAGAATAAAGTTAAATTACCAAGATTTAAATAACTCTATTTGGAGAATTACCCTTTTTCTACAGAAGGGTTTAAAACTAACGAGGGGAGGGAGATTGATTCAGGCCACATGTTGAGAATACATAAATAAATACAAAATTGGTTAAAATAAAGTAAAAATAAAGGTCTAAATGGAGTAGAAAGGAAACTCAGCCACGGTGTATGTTCAACACGATGGAGCATCAACACTCCTTCGGCTTCAAAGGGCCGAAGGATTCCCTTTGAAATAGTGCTGAACCCAAAAAGGAGCTAATCGTAAAGGAAGATAACCAGAAAGACCAAATGTAAGGAAGCAGCAGTTTAAAATAACACACACACACACACACACACACACACACACACACACACACACACACACACACACACACACACACACACACACACACACACACACACACACACACACACACACACACACACACACACACACACACACACACACACACACACACACACACACACACACACACACACACACACACACACACACACACACACACACACACACACACACACACACACACACACACACACACACACACACTTTATTATAGGAACTAAAATGTTTAGTTTCAAGAGAATGAAATAAAGACAAATCGCAGGTTTACTTTTTTTATTTTTCTTGCATGAATTTTCACTGTTTTCAAAGTTTAGCTAACCCTACTCTGAAAACAGAACTCACAGATAATCCTACCCGGGCATTTAGACATAATGTGTGCTGAACAGGAACCAGGTCTTCAGAGGGGATCAGCTGCTGGCTCTGGGTCAGTTCTTAGTTAGCAGACGTGTTGACCTGGTTGAAGAGTTTATCCTTAATCACCTGAGACATCAGGCCGTGAATCGCCTCGATCGTCGTCTTGCAGCTGAAACACCATTCATTCAGTTATTACAAAATGATCATCCACATATGTTCCTGTTTCTAATCTGGATCTGTCATTTAAGACGTGTTTAACCCCTATGAGCGGTCAAACACACATTCATTCAGTTATTACAAAAATAACATTCTGTTTTTGACTGATGACCTTTAATGCACTCTGACCAAATAAAATAAATAATACAATTCTGAAATAAATCCCAGTAAAATATCAAAACCTGTTTTTAACCAGTTCAGCCCCGAGCCTGTGTTTCAGGCCTCAGGCTCCAAAAGGACTTTCCCAGAACAAAGGACCATATCTTCTCAAAGGGTTAAATTAATAATCTTGTTTCTCAAAGTAATGATAAACCTGTGAGTTGGATGAAGAAGAGTCAGAATCAATATAGATGTTTTTTATTTGAAAGAAAATTCAGATTGAACACAGTAAAAAAATGTAAATGTTTGTGTCCGTCCAAAAAATATGTTGTACTTATAGTGAAACCTTGGATGATGGGTTAGTAGACTACAAGCTTTAGGAATCCAAAGTACAACATATAATAAGTACCCTGTATCAAGATTGATGCAAAACAAGTGACCTTTGACCTTTTTAGAGATTTAGCAAAAAAAACTCCACCTCTGAGGTGATTTGGGTGGAAATGGGCGTTTTTGCAGTTTCTCTGGAACCCATTGGTCGATTTTGATGATTGACATCTCTTTCTGACCGTTAGAGCCAATAGAATCGAAGGGGAATCTCCACATACACACCAACGTTACCAAAAAAAAGTGGGGGCTATGCCCATGCAGTAAAGCCAAACCTATCTCTCGCTCTGACATCTGGAAACGGAAAAGCAGGTTTATTGCTGATGGATAATCAGAAATCACTCAAAGGGACACGTTGGATTAACCTATGGATTAACTTCAGCAGCGTTTTGATCGTTTTAATGCCATTGAAGACTTTAGACCAGACTACGACTAAGGGAAGACATATTCCCGTTTTGGCTACCTAGCGCCACGTGTTGTGATTGTCGCGAGTTCTTATCATGGAGTGATGATATAGATACCTATCGATTCTGTGTATTCTCACGATGCTAATCGATATGTTGGATGTGCAGTTACGATAAGTAATAAGGGTGTTATACCGTGTTTTCTGTGCAAACGCCGTTAGCATTTTTTCGCTCGTGGCTAATTCAGAGGCTCAGCGTTAGCTTTGTTTCTTCCCGTTACATGGATATGAAACATTCATAGTTTATTAAATATTAAGATGCCCTCAGACGCTGTTTCCTGCCGATGATGCGTTTTTCCACCAGGGGGCGGGTCGATGGGGTTCAACAGGTTCAACTCACATCAGGCTCTGATGTGAGGCTCTGATGTGAGGCTCTGACATCAGAGCCTCACATCAGAGCCTGACCCAACTGAATGATGAGTGGAGATGTGAGGACAATAGCATCTTATCAATTAAAGTTGTTGTAAACAAAATGATAATACATTTATTTTGTAAGCGCTTTTACAGGTGCTCAAAGTCGCTTTACAGAGGTAGTAACAAATAATAATACATAGATTAATACATGTTTTAGCATCTATAAGCAGACAGTAACCATGGGAACTCAAAGCTCTTTTAATGCTGAATAATAATAATGAATCTCACCTGTCGCGTGTTGCTTTGGCCAGTTTGTCCTCTGACTTCCTGTCGTGCGTGTCCAGTCCCAACATGAAGCTGCCCCGCCCGAGCTGAGCCTCCGACTGCTCCAACTTCTCTGAGAGGTCAAACACCTGACCTGTGGTGTAGTCAGAGTTCTGCACACACACACGTTAATATATCATGTTATTAAACCACATTTAAACTTAACACACACACACACACACACACACACACACACACACACACACACACACACACACACACACACACACACACACACACACACACACACACACACACACACACACACACACACACACACACACACACACACACACACACACACACACACACACACACACCACACACACACACACACCACACACACACACACACACACACACACACACACACACACACACACACACACACACACACACCACACACACACACACAACACACACCACACCACACACACACACACACACACACACACACACACTTCTGTTTATAGAAACTGACAAAGCCGGCTGTCGCCCAGCGGCCGCTCGTCCTGACAGGAAGTCAATTCATCTTCATCACAGAGTGACGCAGAGGAGGAGCTGTTTGGATAACCTCGTGTTTCGAGAGAGACACAAAGTGACTGCAGACACAATGAGCTCCAATCTCTACCGGGGGGGATATCAACATTTAACGTCTTGGGCCGAAATAGCTGCATTTACACTGACATATATAGTGATTTGTGCAACCTCCCACATGTTCTAATGCTCTGTCCCAATTTTAAATAGATATAATATGTAAAATATGATCAAATTAACTCCAATAATAATCATAAAATCCTTTAAATTCTTAAAATAACATTGGGATCACTTAATCTCTACAGGGGGGTGTGTGGACGTATATGAGGAATATCAACATTTAACGTCTTGGGTCAACTTACACTGACTTACATAGTGATTTGTTGCTACTTCCGACATGTTCAAACGCTCTGTGCCTATTTTAAAATCAACAAATAAATAAAAACAATATGTAAAATATGATAAAATGTACTAAAAAGAAAATCCTTTACATTCTTAAAACAACATTGAAATACACTGGGATCCCTTTTCCTTACATTCAATTAAGAAGCTAATATTATCCTGGCCAAAATAATTGGGCTTATAAAGATCGAAATGATATATTTTCATGTAAATCCTGATTTTATTTAGTGATGATTATGAATGCACTCTGTCCCCATCAAGTAACTCAAATATAGATTACAATAAATCAGATTCATTATCAAAACATGCCTTTCAACTCTTAAATAGCACTAATCTCTAAAAACAATTAACCTTACCTTTAGTTAATAAAACAAATATTTCTACTGTATCACAGATTGGACACGTCTTTTATTTTCAGTGTAAAGCAAACAAAGAATCCTAATTAAGGTCATTATATATCATGAAGCCCTGCTAGCTAACCTGATACCCCCCCAACACTTACTGTACTCCTTTCTACAGAGTTTACATGAGGCTTGTTACCTAAAGCAATAATCAGCGGCTCTGTGTAATTAATCACTGAATCACGACGACTCGGCGCACGTCTGCATGAGTTATAGAGCAATGATTAACCATTCATCAACATGTCGAACAATTAGCAGCCGTTTGAAGCTACGTACCGTCAGGAGGCTGGAGGAGCTGAGCGTGTTCACCCAGTATTTATTCCAGAGCAACTCCAACAGCTTCCTGTCCAGAGACGACTTAAAGTAGGTGACCTCCAGAGCGTAATACCTGAGGGGAAACACGCAGAGGATACAGTAAATACCACACAGTGTATTCTCTCTAGTTATTAAAGTCACATTTTAAATAAACCTGCAGACACTTGTAATGAAATGCAGGTTATACATCTGTGTAACATGGAGAGCATCAAAGTGAAGTTGCACCAGGAATATATAAATATAAATACATACTGTTTACAGTGAACCCCGAAGTCTTCGATCTTGTTTAAGGGGATGGTCTGGTACTCCGAGGGTCCCTCGTCCGGGGGTTTGTACCCCTGACAACACAAACAAATGCAGGTAAATAACAACAAACTGTACCACAAACACATCATTACTATTACAGTCATTATAAGGGATTCATCTGATTAAAAGACTATTTATTCTGGATCACGTATTAGGGTATGGAACGATTAGAGAATCTGTGACGGAGAAATTCACTTAAAATACAAATAAAATATATTCACATAGCTATTTCATAATATACATTTATAAACATTAACTTATGTCCGTTGTGTGTACCATTATATTACATTCTTAAATGGTATATATATATATATATATATATATATATATATATATATATATATATATATTAATATATATATATATATATATATATATATATATATGTATATATATATATATATATATATATATATATTATATATATATATGTATATATATATATGTATATATATATAGAACCAGTCAAAAGTTTGGACACACCTGCTCATTGGAAGGTTTTTAATTATTTTCTAAACTGAAGACATCAAAACTATAAAAGAACATATGGAATCATCTCGGAAACAAAAAAGTGTTAAACAATCAAGAATATGATTTATATTCTTCAAAGTAACCCCGTTGCCTTGGTGACAGCTCCATGAGGTCGTCACTCACATCTACGTGTGCAAACGCAGGTATGGTGAAAAAAGAGAGAACTATTCGGAGCAGCGTAATGTGCCGTCTGACTTTGGCCTGCGCTCTCATGCTTCAATGAACTGTTCTTTATAACATACTCAGATCAGGAGACAGATGTTCAATTAGAAATCAAGGGTTTTTATTATTATTTACAGCAGGGGGGGGGGGGAACCTTTTTCCTTTCAATGTTTACAACATCCTCCGAGGGCCGTACAAATGATTGAACTCAACCTCTGCTTAAAAAAAAACTAAAATCACAGCCCATTCATTTGGCCTTTCTTTCATGCTGTGCAAAGAACAAGCACCCTCTGAATCCAGATCTCTCACCATGACTCGTGCATGCACCACGTGCACGGTGCGGCATGACCACCAAACAGAAAGATATGGACACAAGATGTGTGCAAATGTATTTAGTATCCTATCCATTTGGACATGATTTAAGTGGGGGGGACCTAACCTCCTCTAGGGGGGACCTAACCTCCTCTAGGGGGGGACCTAACCTCCTCTAGGGGGGACCTAACCTCCTCTAGGGGGGACCTAACCTCCTCTAGGGGGGACCTAACCTCCTCTAGGGGGGAACTAACCTCCTCTAGGGGGGGTCCTCACCTCCTCTAGGGGGGAACTAACCTCCTCTAGGGGGGTCCTCACCTCCTCTAGGGGGGTCCTCACCTCCTCTAGGGGGGAACTAACCTCCTCTAGGGGGGTCCTCACCTCCTCTAGGGGGGAACTCACCTCCTCTAGGGGGGAACTAACCTCCTCTAGGGGGGACCTAACCTCCTCTAGGGGGGACCTAACCTCCTCTAGGGGGGACCTAACCTCCTCTAGGGGGGGAACTAACCTCCTCTAGGGGGGTCCTCACCTCCTCTAGGGGGGTCCTCACCTCCTCTAGGGGGGACCTAACCTCCTCTAGGGGGGTCCTCACCTCCTCTAGGGGGGACCTAACCTCCTCTAGGGGGGACCTAACCTCCTCTAGGGGGGTCCTCACCTCCTCTAGGGGGGTCCTCACCTCCTCTAGGGGGGACCTCACCTCCTCTAGGGGGGAACTAACCTCCTCTAGGGGGGTCCTCACCTCCTCTAGGGGGAACTAACCTCCTCTAGGGGGGTCCTCACCTCCTCTAGGGGGGAACTAACCTCCTCTAGGGGGGTCCTCACCTCCTCTAGGGGGGAACTAACCTCCTCTAGGGGGGTCCTCACCTCCTCTAGGGGGGTCCGGGGGCATGCTCCCCCGGGAAGATTTTTTTTTGTTTAATATTGAAGTTAAAAGCATCAATCTGGTGCACCTTGAGAGCAACATGAGGAGATCTATGGAGACATCTCTCAACACCCATATGAAACAGAACTGTAAGCAGATTCTTCTTTTTGGATATTTTTCAAATCACTCCCTTTCAAACTCTATTCTTGTTATTTTTAACAACTTTGTTGTTTCTGTCATATAGTATGTTATACCTGTTTTTCATCTAGTCTCTAATGTCTCATTAATAACTATAATGATCATATCAAGGTGTTGAGGTTATTTGAGCCTCTCAGGAGAGAGCTCTCTTCCACCTGGTTGTAGAAAAGCTCTTTATATTCGTTAGCATAGCTAGCTAACCAGATGCTAACAACAGATCGCCACTGTGCTTACAACTAAAGACACAGCCACGCAAACACTGCGTACGGCTCCTTATGGGTGCTGCAATATCTGAAGAGCTGGAGCGGCGTTCCGGTGCTCTCCGTCAGCACTCTAATCTACCCTCCTTTCAGACGAGACACATACCACGGGAAGACACGTTAAACTCGTGTTGTGTTCAAGGAACCTGTCCTTGGCCAGGAAAAACAGGCACTCGCTTGTTTAATTATTTTGCGGTCTAGATTTCTTCTTCTTTTTTGAAGTGAGAAGTTGTCCGTTAGTCGGACTGACGGACGTAAGGACGGACCCCCCCCCCCCCCAAAACGAAAACTCTTCGGTTCTCCACGAATTACTCAAGTCACCCAAATCAGCGTTAAAAAAGCGGGAGGTGCCGAAAAGCGACTAATTTGCATCACTGCAAATGACAATAAAGCCTTGAATGTTTAAATGCATTTACCTTGGGGTAGGTCCTGAAGGCGCCCAGGTTGACTTTCCCTGCAGAAATGGTGCGGGTGGGGTCAATCTGAGATACAGTAGAGAGGGAAACAGAGGTCAGAGGTCACAGTAATCTCCAGGGAGAGCTCCATTCGCCCACCAGCACTCTGAACTGGGCTGTCAGAGTGTGAGAACACCTCAAACACACACTCATTACACTCGCCCGCGGCCTCGCAGCATGAAGTGTAAACACACAACATTTGGTTGTAAAATATGGAGGGAAAGTCATCCATCAAACATATCAAGGATTAGGGAGAAAACGCGGTAAATGAAATAAAAAATGTCTCCTATTATGCAAGATGCACTATTTTGATGTCTTTTATACAAACACTTCATAGACATGTTTGATCTGAGACCTATAACTCACCACGACGGCCACAAAGGGCTCCTGGAACTGCTGGTTGAGCATCTGAGTGCTGACGTCGATTCCTGAGAGCCAGCATCCGTATCCAGGGTGACTGTGGTACCAGCCAATAGCGTTCTCCAGGCGGCCCACCTGACGCACAGCGGGAGGTAGAATCAATAACGTACAAATCACGTGTTTTTACTGCGTCAGGCCGGTGTGTCCTTGAAGACACTTCACCTGAACTTGCTCCTGTGGGTATTGTCCACAGTAGATGACCATTACATGTATGATCTGTATGTGTAATGTGTATTTGTAAAGCGCTTTCAGAGTCATTGATAAAGCGCTATAATAAATATAAGGATTATTATTGTGTTCTCTTTTTCTGGAAATGAGCTACTTCAAACTAGATTGATCAATAATCTATAGAGTAATCATATGTTGATCATATGTCAACTTAATTAAATGAAAAAGCACATATTTACTATAGAAGAACACACAGGAATATTTAACCCATGAAACAATTGGTGTTGCAAAATGATCCCCATTAAATATCACCGTTCTTCATTCCACTGAAAAGCCATTACTTTAGTGACGGGTGGCGCAGTGGTCTGTGCATCCGATCATCAGATCAAGGGGGGTGCTGGGGAACTCCAGTTCGAAACCCGCTCCTGCCGCCACTGCGTCAGGCCGTTGTGTCCTTGGGCAAGACACTTCACCCGGATTTGCTCCTGTGGGTATTGTCCACAGTACATGTATGATACTAATGTGTACTTGTAAAAGCGCCTCGATGTCTTTGAGGCGTGAAGATGGACGGTGTGGCGCAGTGCGCTGTGCAATGATCATCAGATCAAGGGGTGAAACCCGCCGCTGCTGCGTCTGTAAAGCCGGTGTGTCCTTGGGCAAGACACTTCACCTGAACTTGCTCCTGTGGGTATTGTCCACAGTACATGACCATTGACCATCTGACGTGTAATGTGTATTGTAAAAGCGCTTTGAGCATCTGGAAAAGCGCTTTAATAAATGTAAGTAATTATTATTATTATTATTACAAAACTAGCATTACAGAATTCACTAATTCATTCCTCTGCTGTTTACAGAGAAAGCTTTTGTATATTTTATACACCAAAGGGTAATAAAGCAGTAGCTCCCAGTGCTATTGGTACAAACTGTATACAGCGTCTCCTTTAAGGGCTTATAGTATATAATATACTCATATAGGCGCAGTGTAGTCCACATTGCTAACATTAAAGTAGGTTTCCCTGAATCAGGAGTGAAATTCAGGTCGTGTTTGAAACACTCTAACGGCACAGAGTGAATGCCTCTTCCTCCCACCTGCTTAGCGTTCTCGATGTACGCAGCCATGTACTCGTACGCCGCAGCCTGAGCGTTGACGCGTGTTTCTGTTCCCTCCACCGGCAGCGCGAAGCTGTCCATAATCATCATGGTCTCTCCGTCTACCTTCCCCAGCATCAGCCCCATAACCTCCAGGTTCCCCCCCGACCGTGCGTGCATCACCATCTTCAGGAGGGCCAGAGCCGACACCTTGCAGTACTTAAAGTAGTGGTGACTGTGGGGACACATAGGGTTTATTATACATCTGTATTCAAATGCTCAGGGGAACAGGAGAGATTAGGGAAGATCTAAAATAATGTACTTATATTTAATATATTTATTTAGCATATACATTTTTACTTTGTCATTTATTTTGAGGACATTTCCTTTGTTTGGTTCCCTTTCTTGTATGAATGTGGTTCTTGCATGTCAATTAAATAATAGTAATATATATATATATAGATATTTTTAAGCAAGGTTAAAAATCACCATGTTCCCAATATACTTTCCATTAAGAATGTAATATAATTTAATATTTTATTACTTGAAAAAAACCACCAACAATTAGAAATTTGGAAAAATCATTAAAATAAATCCATATAATATTACAAACAGCAAGCAAATAATTAAATAATTGTTAAATGCTGTAATGTAATGTCAACACATTTCACTCTTAGCCCTCACTGTTTGTACAAATGCTCACATTTCACCTGAGAAACGACTCATATCTGTGTTTAATCAGAATGTAGCTGATTTACAAGCGAGCTCTACAGCTGGTAACAAACAAGAAATGCTAGTTCGTAGCCAAGCTAGCAAGGCTGTTCTCACAATAAAACGTGACAAAGCACACTGTAATACAGATTAAAATCACTTTAAAACCTTTAAATAAACACTAAACTGTTGTTTGTACTCACTCTTTAGTCCATGGCTTTGCAGCGAGGATTTCCTGTTGTTGTTTTTTGTCATATTTGTAGATTTCGTCAATGCCCTGAACCTCGTTCATGCTGTTGGAGAGCTCCCATGTCTTCTGAGCAGTGCTGCTCCCCGCCATCATGAACTACACACGCTATAGAAACCTTAATTATTAATTAAAAAAACCTTTTTACTGCAGGATTAACACAATAAATGTTGTATTTCTCCAAAGATCGTAGCACCGTTACAGGTCAGTTTACCAGGCAGCCATGATAGTGAACGATACCAATACACCAATAACGTTTCGTAATGTTATTGAACATTTAAAGCTGTGTGTTTCGTTACATTACATTCTTAAATATTACCAATGGACTGTATTATAATAGTAATATTCAAACTGCAGGCGATTTTTAACGTAATATTACTGATATTAAAGGTAATTCACCCCTCTGCCTGAGTGAATGGTTCAGTCGATGACGATACCAATACACCATGCGCACAGTTTGTCATAAAGTTACACATATATAATGTTGGTTTATTTTATGTCACATTAATGTGTTTATCGACAAAATATATATGTATTAAAATAATAATATTAGATCTGTAAGTTATGTTTAATGTTTCTATCACTGATATTAAAGTTGAATCCCCCCTCTGCCGGAGGGAATGGTTCAGTCCTAGATTAATGAACCGTTGCTGACATCTCGCGGCGCTTCGAAGAAAAACACCATGAGGCGGTTTTTAATTATTTGGAATGTTCGGGAACAATAATATATTTAACAAATCAACAAAAACTGCTGCTAATTAAGGTAACATTAACTCATTACAACTTAATTTAACGCCTATTTTACAGCGATTTTAAAGTTTTTTTTTAGACACGTTTTCTTTTAATGTTTTGAGTGTGTGTGTCATGTTACCTAGCAACAGAATGATGCTTTGCACCCGGCTCACAGCAACAGATCAGACAGGTCTGTGAAGGAATATTCATAATATAATATGAATTATAATGTTTATATTATAATGCTATACTTCTGTGTTCAATGGGCTGCTGCTGGTGTAACTACAGAGGAATTAAAGCATGGGACCTTTTTCGAGGAAACACCCAAACAATCACATCTGAAGTAGATTCAGGTAAATAATAAAGGTTTGTTTAATATAATATCTTTGTATTTTATGGTATTTTAATAGTAATCTATGTTCTACATCTACTTTACTACATTTCAGAGGGAATTACTACTTTACTGCCCTAGTTACTGTGCAGATTAAAGAGTTTAAAAACCTATAATACAGTACATATTAACAAAATCAAACTAATATAAACAATGAAGACAGTTAGCGTAACCACAGCCAGCTACAACATTAAAATGCATCTTACATGGGGTACTGCTTTAATTGTATTAATTTAATGCAATATATATAAACTAAATGGTCCATATGGCTATTTATCGAGCACAATGTGTACATTTTGTTTACACACTGGCCTACTTAATTCATATTTTGAATGCAGGACATTAACTTATAACAAAATGAACACATCTAATTATTTGGAATAATACTGCATTCCAGTTGGCATTCAAAGTACTAAATCCTACCTGCATTAAACTGTACTAACCTTATTAAATACATATTTTTACATGTATTATTTAGATATCAGTACAACCATTTTCTTTGTTTAGCTTTGTTTTCCTTGTGTTTAGTTTATATTTCTGTGTACAACAAAACAAAGTCAGAGTGGTGTGTGTGTGTGTGTGTGTGTGTGTGTGTGTGCGTGTGCGTGTGCGTGTGTGTGCGTGTGTGTGTGCTGTGTGTGTGTGCTGTGCTGTGTGTGTGTGTGGTGTGTGTGTTGGTGTGTGGCATGGTGGTGTGTGTTGGTGTGTGTG